>NW_020185316.1:1526252-1560336 GCF_003031525.2 Neophocaena asiaeorientalis asiaeorientalis | reverse complement strand
AGTTCAGCAGGTTTCTATCAGAAGTTCATCAGAACAAATAATTATTAATTTAAATGGTAAATAAGCCTGGATACTCATACCATCTGGAGAGTAGCATCTTTTGCTGTGTACATGCTACATGAGAAATCAGATTACCATGGGAACTATTTCGAGATGATATGAAAAATAGCAGTGTTAAGAATGGTGTGCTGTTCTCTGACATCTGGCCAAGACAGCCTCACACATCCATTTCTGCATTATCAACACATCTTCCCCTTAGAATGAAAGTCTTTGCTCTTAGGCCAAGGAGCACTTGCCCTTCCGAATGTCTGAATAGACAAGCTTGATATTTCCCTGTGTAGCTCCATACTCCTTTTTTAAAGAAAAGCAGTCCCTTTTCTAAGTGATATTTTCTTTAAATTATAATAATACCTTTACTTTATAGTCAAGCCTGAGCTTGTGAGTCTTAAGGTTTACAGTGGTTTGATATATTACCACTCTGATCCCAAATGTGTATAGTTTAAAGCTCAACTCTTCTTTGAAAATTATATTTGTTGTTGTCAAGTTCTTGAGATCATGAGTGGTAGAACTCAACTTCCCTCCATTTGCCCCCCTAAAAATTTATCATGTAGTTAAATATTTTATTGAAAATTGCATATTTAAAGGAAACATCTTATAAAGCCCTGTAATTTATTATCTGGTTTATCTCCAATACCACTCCCTTAAGAATCTTGTATTTAAATTTCCAAGAAGAAGAAAAAGAACAAAGATAATAATATAAAAACTTACTCTAAAGGAATCAACATTAATATAATATTCTGATGTGTTATATGCTGCTAAAACATTACCAATTTCCTGACAGTATAAGAACAGGAATAAGCTTGCGTAGGCAACTGTTTTATAAATCTCACTTCTAATCTGGGTAATTCATTATGTGCTATGGGATTCAGACAATAGTTTGTACTGTGAACAATGCTGCTGGTTCAGGAAACCTTTTTTAAAATAGTGTCCCAAAGGCTATGCAAATAATATCTGATTCAACTTTAATAATGAATTAATCAATCAATATACACATATATATGTATCATCTAAAGGTAAGAAAAACATTTTTTGACATCAAATTTCAAATGTACAAAGAAAGGTTAAGTTGAAAATGTTGAATCCACACCATAATGAAAAATACATGTGGTTCACCAATAATGAGAAATGATGTATAAGTTAGCTTTTGCTATTCAACAAATACCTCCAATTCTACTGGCTTGAAACAACAGTCACTATTTAGCTCAACATCTGGTCTTTCTAGACTCTCTTATCTCAACTAGGATGGCCTCATTTATTTGTCTGGTTGTTAGAAATTGTCATCTTGGGAGCTTGATTCTTTTCTATCTTTTCTATCTCACCTCTCATCTTTCAGCATATTAGCCAGTGCAGTACAGATGGTGGCCTCAGGTTTCCAAGCTTGCTGGAAGAGGGCAAGCCGCAATGCATAAGGAATGTCAAGTCTCAGCTTATGTTACATATCCTTATGTTCTACCAGCCAAAACATAATCAAGGGGGCTGGCAATTGACTCCACCTCTTAATCAGAGGAACTACAAAGTCACAATGCAAAGGAGGATGCAAAAAGATGAGATGGATTTGTAACCATTTTATGATCAACCGCAAATGATATATTTTATTTGTTATAGAAAGTTTTCAGAGCACTTTTGTCCAAGGCAGCACTTTTGTCCAAGGCAGTTCACAAGGACTAGACACAACATAAAGCAACTAATAACTCTTGCCTAATGCCCAGCCTTCTACACACAATTACATAATGCTCCCATAGGGTTTTAGTTTGTTAACTTGGAAAGTACTCATATATCCTGCTGGAATAATTCTCCCAGCAGCTATAACTTGGGTTAAAATCTGTCTGTTTGCTGCCTGTGCGGTATGTTTGCTCTTTATGTATTTTACTTGCTGACATGTTCATGATGGCAGAATGATACTGGCAATTTTAATCTATAATTACCCCTTGTTATCCAATTGCTTTTTAGACATTTTAGAAGTTAGCCTTGAGCAGCTGCAATGTAAGTTCATTCCCACAAGAAACTTGATCTATCTGCTAGCTTTTTCCCTGTATGGCTTCCATTGCTTCATTTTCAGCCGTCAGAATTGTTAAATAAACTCTTGTTACCGACCCTTTTAAAAAGCTCATCCATTGCCTGGCTGCACATTCATGCCACTCAGAGACATTTAGGGCTGTCACTCCTACATCCCTTGCAGGAAAAAGAAGGACAATTATAAATGGGGAGGAAATTAGAGTAAGTGATTTGTGGCTGGAGAATAAAGAGTTTCAGCCAGTATTCCAGTCAAATATCAAGAACTCCCAAGCAAGTCGGTCACTGTAATGCTTTTAAAATGATGCTTACTATTAACATCTTGCCTTTCTTATTCCATACTCATTTTAGCAAATACTTTTTATAAGAATTTTTATTCCTTATTTATTTTTTCCTTAGGCCTGAGCCCAATAAGCTGCAGCAGGATTTATGCCAGATAATTTCATTTCCTGTCCTAACTTATGTTAAAGAATGGCAATGCCATTAGAAAGAGGAAGTTCTGTGGTATCTGGTATTTCTTATTAATTAAAGTAGAAGCTCTGCTAGTCCTTGACACCTGACTTTTTCATGCTCTGTGAAGTGATATGTGATATGAAAAGTGGGATATAGTGAAGGGTGTTAATTCAAAGAATCTGCAAAGTAAAATATAGGTTATTCATCCCAATTGAGAGAGAACGTCAAAAGAAATTTTTAAAGCATCAAATACAGTAGGTGCTTAACAATTACTTGTTACTTTAAGTTATCTAGTGGATTCTTGAAATCAGCCAAGCACTTCTTTCCCAAGAGCTTTCTCTTCTCAAGCACATGGCAAATATGTAGGGTGACCCTGTATTTTATTGTTAACCTCAACATTTTTGAGAATGTAAGGGGTGTTATTAATGACCATCACAATTCTCTACATGCTGGCTTCTGACGTAAGGTAGATCAAGAAGTTCCTTTGGCAATTTTGGGCAGAAAGAGCTAGAAGGCAATTGCCCTCTGGTGGTTAAAGATATAAAATGTAGCCACGTCAGCTCTCTTACAAGGACAAGGCAGCTTCAAGCAAATGAAAATGAAGCCATTATAGGGAAGATAAAACAGACGAGCAAAAATCCGACTATAGCAGAGATGAGCAGACTGAGAACGAGCCACCTCTTGCTCTTAAAGCCCAAAAGAATGATGGCTCTTTCCATGGTTTTGTTTTGATCTTTATTTGATTCCTGTTATCTTTTTTCTATGTAGTTTGAGATTAGTTTCTGTCATTTGCAACCCAAATGATCCAAATGAAAATACAATTGAACGATTTCTGTACCAGACAACATATTTTCTTTTTAAATCATCCTGTAAGAAGCATTCAAAATAAGAATTAGAAATCCCTACACACTGAAGGGAAAACAAAGATCTGGAGTTATTAGTTTATCTAATACTGTATAATGATTAATTAATTATCAAATATTTCAATCCTTCTTTTGTGGTCTTATGCCCCCTGAACTCTTACTTGAAATAAAGTTAATTTTTTTCATAACCATTTTTCTGTGTACTCCA
The DNA here is from genome assembly GCF_003031525.2 of Neophocaena asiaeorientalis asiaeorientalis. Classification (NCBI taxonomy): domain Eukaryota; kingdom Metazoa; phylum Chordata; class Mammalia; order Artiodactyla; family Phocoenidae; genus Neophocaena; species Neophocaena asiaeorientalis. The sequence goes on along the minus strand of NW_020185316.1, from coordinate 1,556,739 downwards.
GGGGATGCAAAATATGGTTTTAAAGTATGATCTTTTTCAGAAAAATGTAGGGCCATTTCATACCCAATGCCTACTTTAGTCCAAGAATTGAAAGCCAGTGTCATGAATTCTTACTTCTTCCCAATGGAAGTAGAGTCGATAATAAGTCACTGCTTATGGTATCAAGTTCATAGTTACTCAAGAGATTCTAACAGTATAATTATTTATTGAATCAAACTCTAATTCATTTTCTGTTCACTCTGAAAATTAATCTTGCTGAGAGTATTTCTGATCATTGTTCTGTCACATATGCCAGGAAGGTGTTAAATTGGAAACACCAAACACAGAAAACAAATTATGTTTTGAAACCCAAAAGGGAAAGTTGACAAAATCAATAACATTTGAAACTAGATATAAGTACCCAGGAAAATAGCATCTGTGGGGATTAAAGTAGGAGGATTAAGGGAAATATATCCCCCACAGGTTGTATGCTTTGTGGCTTGTCTTAATAAAAATACTAAGTCAATATAGGGATTAATATACTTAAGGCAGGGAAAAGTTCCAATCACTTCAAAGTCATATCTTTGAACTACTCAGTTTTCATGGATATTCTTGTAATAGGACAAAATATAAAACTATATTGAAGTTTTGATGTAGAAGACAATGCTATCCTGGCAATTTGAAACAAACATTATCTTCTTTAATTTTGAGCAATTGACTATACAGGAATAATGGACCTACAGGTTGCACTTCCAAAAGTGTTTCATGGTAGAGAACATAATTTTTATCCATATAACCAAAATTATTGTCAGTTATAATTGGAATTGAACCACTGATTCATTCTTATGACCAAGATTTACCATTAAAATGGGGACATAATCAGGGCAAAGATGGTGTTTTATTTATATATTTATTCCCAGACTTCACTAGAACCTCAGAAATAGATTATGCTTAGTGAATATTCAGGAATGAATACAGTTGTAAGCTTTATGCTGTATTATGTATGTGACTTAAGATCAATATGTATTTCATATTAATTTTAAATGTAATGCCAGAATATTGTAATGAGTAAAGCAGTGCTTTTCAATTTTGACTGTGCATTAAAATTACTTAGGAAATTGTTATAATATACCATTGACCAGGACCTACTTTGAGAGGTTGATTTATTCACTAGTTGTCAGGGATGAAGCAATGCATTGGTATTTTATAAGCTTTCTGGGTATTTCTATTTTCTATCCAGCATTGAGAACCACCAGTTAAGAGTTTTTGAGTTTTCAAAGCAAATAGATCTGTGCTCATTTTCCCAATTATGCCTTTTACTTACTGTATGTTTTTCAGAAGTCACTTGAGCTTTCTAACTTCATCAGTCATAATATGGAATAATAATGTATTAAACACAAAAAATTATTGAAGTGCCTCTGTTGCTATTATTATTGCCATTAGTATTGACAATATTATTATCGATATAAGAATATTCTTCTTCATTTACATGGCTGCCTCAGATCTCAACTCAAAGGTCTCCTCATAAAGGCTTCGCTAAAAACCTCAATCTCCCTCTAGCTCAGGTAAATAATTGCTTATCACACTATTTATTTAACTTTTAATGCTTATTAAAACTTTTTAAAATGTGTGTTTGCTCTCTCCCTTAGACTATATAAGCATTGGGAAAGCAGAAACTGTTGTCTCTCTTATTGACTCTGAGTCCTCAACTCCTAGACCAGTGCCTGGTACACTGCAGATGCTGGATAAATATTTACTGAACACTGAGGTTAGCAAGGTTACATCTACAGTTTCCATAGCTTGACCTGAGAGGAAAGGAGTCCCAATGTTAGTGCGAGGTAGACATATCTAAATTCCTTTGATTGCTAGTCTTTATAGTTGCTGATAGAGCAGTTGAACAATCAACCAGAATTATTCTGCATAGATTGCAACTTGTCAGTATCAAGGAGGTTGGGGGGCGGGAATCACAGAGAAATCACACTCTAATAAATTGGGCGTAACACCTCCTTAAGATCTGATTTTCATTATGACTCATCACAGCAGGTTGGATGTGATGTCAAGCAATTTAAAGAAAAGAACTAGATTCCACATCTTTCCTCTATCCTTATTTAGAATCTCACCTCTCTGGTAAGCAATATGATTACATTAGGTTTCATTAGGAAGCCAAATCGCAATGGACTGGGATTTCCAGAACATTATGAAGACAAGAATTCTCAAGATAAAAGTGCGATCTGCAGGAAAAAAAACTGCCACGGCGGAGTAGTGGCTTGTCTGGAAAATGGATGAGATGCTGGTGAAGTGCATATACTTGGAACATTTTATCTGAATAACTAAAATATTGTGAAGAATGGAGCAGATGAATTTGCTTAATGTTGCATTCCACCTCAAATATTTTATTGAAATTTTGCTCCCAAATCTGTAAAAGTACACTTTTTTGACTAGAAAATTATATGGTAAGGACAATTATATGATTTAGATATTCGTCTCTTGCTTTAGAAAGCAAAACTGTCATTTAAAGAAAACAAATAATAATCATGTAGCTTTTGTTTATTGAATATTTGAAGCAAGTTCAACAGAGCAACAATATAAAAGAAAGCATCTAAGTGTAACATTGAATAAAAGTGAAAGTTTCATAAAAAATGAACTACAGTTTCTACAAAGACAGGATGAGTAATTTTGAGACATGGATTGGGAGAATAGTTAATGCCTATACTCTTGATGATAACAAATACCAATTATGCTTAAGAAAAGGTGTTTTTCTTATTTATTTATATCTATGAAGAAATAATATGATGAGAGAAAATAAAGTACTATGGTAACATATTTGTCCATAAAACTTTCCCATTTCAAGGACAGAAATTGCATTTTATAATTTAGTGAATCACTCTTGAGGAAACATTGTGAAAAGAAACATACTCCCCACATATCAAATCTCATAACTGATTTAAAAGCACCACATTTTCCTGTTAAAATCTAATTCTGATGCTTGTGTCTTGAAATTTTATGACTACCTCAACTCTCTTATTGTGTATATTTCTCTCACACTAATTGTCAGTAACTTCCTGTAACATAGTATGGGAAGTTGTGAACCAAATAAATTACTGTACAGAAAAGAACAGGGGAGGAGAACAGGGAAGGGAAAGAAAGAAAAAGCCCATTACTTTTCAATAAGTCAAAAATTTCAAAAAGAAAATCACTTGGATTATTTGATCATTTCCTTTTTATAATGAAAAAGTTTTCCTTTCTCATTATTAAAAAATACAGAGATTTGAAGGATAAAGAAAAGTTTAAGGAAGAAAATCAAATTTATACTTAATCTAATGACAGATGGCTTATGATGATATTTGGCTGCATTTAGGCTTTCTTATACATTTTAACTTAATATTGTGTTGTAAATATTCTCTATGATATTAAGTAACATTTAAAAATGAATTTAATTGGTGGCAAATTTTCCATTTTATATATTTATTTTATTTATTTATTAGCCTGCTTTTAGTAATCCCAATATGTCCTTGGTGTTTCACTTTTATATATAACACTGTGATGAAAATCTTTGCACCTATTCTTTTTGCAGCAAGGGGTTATTTACATGTTAGTTTACATGAGGGCATGGATTCGTTTCTAGCAAATGTGCCTATCAAGAAAGGACAATTAATTGATTTACATATTAGCATCTTTCTGAGAAGAGTGGGCTTTTGCTTTCCCTCAAAAAAGAACATTTTGAGTAAGAAAATAAAAATTATACTTAATTCTCCCACTCAGAGATAACTAATGTTAGTAATTGGATGTGTTTCCTTTTTTTTTTTTTTTTTTTTTTTTGTGCGTACCACACATGTGGAACTTCCCTGACCAGGGATCAACCCGTGCCACCTGCAGTAGAAGCACAGGTGTCTTAACCACTGGACCACCAGGGAAGTCCATGGATGTGTTTCTATATATAAATAATTTTTTACTCAAACCCCAAAATTGAATATTAAAATGGTATTAAGTAGACTCCAGAAATAGAATCTAATGTTTTCTATACCATTATTTTGAGCATCATGGCCTCTGCTCTGAGTAAGCAGGATGTCTAAAAATGATCCTGTCTGTAGCTACATGGATACAATTGGTGTAACGCTTCAGTCCTTTCTCTTTGTTCCAACTGTATTTTTCACCCTAATTTATTCATGTGTTTATCTTTATCACTACACTGTAGGATTTCTGAGTGGGGTTACTATGGTTTACTCATTATACTGTCCCAGCAAGTAAGTGTGTCTTGAATTTAAAAAAATAATAATAACCCAAACATTTTATTCTTCATTCATATTTAAGTCCAGTAGTCAATTGATATGATAACTTTGTCAAAAATTACTGTATAACATGAATAGATTAATTTGATATTAGGTTAGTACAGTGAAATAAACTATAGAAAAAAAAACAAATTGGTATCTAAGAAAACTGAAATGATTTACAGAAACCTATAAGCCCAGCATATTTAAATTCTTAAAGAAAATCTTTGAACACAGTAGCTGCTCTCATTACAACTTCATATAAATAAAGTAAAATAGAAGTTGAAACCTTATATTATATGTCTAAATTTTGTATTTAAGGCAGTGAAAATAAAGGCTTAAAAAGGGCTGGTGAAACAAATAGCTGATGTGATGGATGCTTACATTTCAGAAACATCTCTGAAGGACACTACTTTCTCAGGTTCCTGATCTAGAACTCTGAAAGAACCTATGAAGATACCTCCCATCTAGGTTGCACAGTTGCAATCACAGAGAGGATTAGAAGAATACAAAGGACACTCATCAAGTCACTTCATAGCTCTACCAGTCTCTTATCGTGATGTACTGTATTACATTATGTACCTTCCAAAAATATTTTCTTGGACTTTCAGAAACTGTAAATAAGGTATCAAAATAAAAAAGAAATAGATAAAAAATACTATATAAGACAACATCTCTTTATTATGACCATGACAAATTTTACAGGCATTTATCTTTATCTAAATAATAAAAATGCTTAAAACTATTCAGTGTGAACTTAGAGACATTAAAGAGCAGAAACTCTACTTACGGCTGAGCCATATCCAAAAGACAATTTGGATAGATTATCCCAGGCTTATGCTTGCCTAGATTTGATTATTTTCAATGAAATAAAGAGTATGGGAAGAACTGTAGCTGAGGGAGAACAGGACTGTCAGTTACTCTCTAAGAGCATGTTCATGATCATGGTACCTTTTCAGAGAAATAGTGGTACCTTTTAAAGGAAATATGTTGACATGACATGATTCTATGTTAATGGAATACATTAAAGAAAGCAGTGCTGCACCAAGCCCATGACATTTACGGTGATAACAGGCATTAGGGAATGGTATTTTTGCATGCTCCTTTTCACACTAACTAAAAGCACAGGCTTCAGATTATACTCAGTATGTTCCACACTTTGATGTTAGAAACTGTGCCTTACCATGCAATAAACGAATCCACATCAAAACTACAAAGCTGTATTAAGGCTATATTTTCTGTTGAATATGTGAATGTATCAATAGTTCAGGAAGTTTGGCTTCCTGCTCAACAATTTCAAGGCTCTATAACAGAATTATTAAAATTGTGGTGCTCACAGCTCTGCTCAGAGGAAGTTTGGTTCTTTTTGGTGAATTGCAGAAAGGCACTAAATTTCCAAAAAATTCATAACTACTGTAAGCCTGTCACAATGTCATCCTTGAGTCTCCAGAACATGGACATGGCAGTGAGAGCCCTACAGTAAAGTAAAATGGTTTACTAAGGCCCAAGCTTGGTCTTTCAGGAGTTTCATCCCTACATGTATTAATTGCTGTATAATATGTGGGAGTCCTGATTATAGAGTTGGTCATAGCTCTTTCACGGTGATATATTAGCTTCATAGACTCTAAATCCATTTGTATGCTCATATTTGTGATGTAATATATGGCTCACAAATAATTCACTAAACTTCCTACCCTTAAGAAAATGGTGCAAGATTACACCATGCACCCTATCATTGACACTGTTATGAGACCAAAGGGAGAAGGGAGAAATTATCATAGTGGCAAAACTGGGACATAACCCAGTATTTATTAACACTCTTTCCTAGAACACAAAAAGTTGCCAATTAAATGATAAGGTCGCTGGCATGTCAATAACTGAGATATCATGTCTAGCATTAAAACGAGAATAATAATCTCCCCAGATGAGCTAAATTCCAAATTATCTAAACGTGGATATATAATCAATTCCCTTTCCCTCTCTCTCCCTCTCCCTCTCTCTGTGTCTCCCCGCCCCCTGCAATAATCTATAAGTAATTCTTTGAAAATTATAATTGAACCAAAATAATAGTTAAGTAGAAGCCTCAACAAGACCTGATAGTCATTAGATAGCATAGGCATAGCAAAAGATTTATTAACAGAAAAGGGCAGGGGCAGGATGCTTCTCAAAATGAGTCTGAGTTACTGATGTGCTTCTGACAAATGACCATTTTAAGTTTGCCTCTGTGAACTGATCAAAATGATCTTCACACTGAGCTACACACTGATGTTCTGCATAAGACCTCATTGGTAAGTAGAATAAATAAGCCCCTTCCATTATATAATGAGTGTAAATGTGAAATTTCCAAGTAAATATTTCCTCATATTAGAGTATGCTGTATTTCAAAAGGATGACTTTTGAAATTTCCCATTTGTGATGCCATTTTTTTAGGTACACAGGAGTCAGTCATTTCTTCTATGGTGCCTAATTAAAGTAATCAAGTTAGAGCCATGAGTGTCCTACACTGAGCTCAAAAAGTTATTGACTTCTTGGGCTTCCCTGGTGGCGCAGTGGTTGAGAGTCCGCCTGCCGATGCAGGGGACACGGGTTTGTGCCCCGGTCCGGGAAGATCTCACATGCCGCGGAGCGGCTAGGCCCGTGAGCCATGGCCGCTGAGCCTGTGCATCCGGAGCCTGTGCTCCGCAACGGGAGAGACCGCAGAAATGAGAGGCCCGCGTACCGCAAAAAAAAAAAAAAAAAAAAAAAAAAAAAAAAAAAAAAAAAAAAAAAAAAAAAAAAGAAAAAAAGAAAAAAATGAAAAATCACAATGCAAGCTGTCTTATCAGAGCCTGTTAGGAGTTCATTCCTTCATGGGAGGGAGCTCGCATTTCAGAACCTAATTTATACATTCATTTTGGTACCATCTGGTTCACTTACTTTTTCAAATAACATAGACCACCGGTAAAAAGTCAAGGCATCTTCCTCACCGGGGGGAAGAGGAAGAGAAAATCACCACACCTGGTGGAGGTGGGTGCAATTTGAATCTTCATTAGTGAAAACATTTTTACTTCAAATTCTCTTTTAAGACTCATATATTAATAGTCTCTAACCAAATGCTGAATTATGCTGATCTCTCATTCCTATAAGAAATATAACAGGCTAGAAAACACAAAAATATGCAAAAGGGGAAAATTGGAACTGCATATCCTATTAGAAGAGACAAGTAGCTGGTGCCCCAGTGCCTACAAGGCACAAACAGGAAGAAGCCTGCCCTCAGAGGTATGACACAGAAGACTTCACATACAAGTGATCTGCATTGAAATAAAATGCTGAGAGATTTAAAGTACTTTAACCTCTGGTTCTGGCAAAATGGATAACCAAGAATATGTGATTTTTTTCTAATTAAATAGTAATAAATGTTAGGTATGATAAAGGTGAAAGAACTGGACTCACAGAAACTAAAGTAGGTTCACATATGAGAAATAAAATGTCTTTAGCATGTAAACTAATGCTGATAGAGCACTGAAAGTGGAATCATTGAATCTGGTAATGTTGAGGGCCTCGGGTATTGAAGATAATGAAAGACTGGAGATAAAACTAGGTCCTATAAGAACTATGAGACTTGAAGTTGGAACCGAGATTTTCAGGGACAATAAAAGGGAGAACCAAATTATTCCTGGCTACTAGCACAGGGATATGAAAAGCAAAATTGTCTGTGCTTGGACCTTGGGGAAAGACTAAACATCACCTCTGATATATCAGAATCTTGAGCCTGTGCTTTTCATCTATTTATAGTTTGAAATTGTATATGCTGCAGGGTATGTAACTTGAGAAATTAACATTAAAAACACTGGCATGTCTTCAAGGAGAAAACACAAAATGCTATGGACAGACAATCTGACAACTCAGGCAGCATTGGCCGAATATAGACCTAAGAAATATCTCCACTGAAGATGGGCTCAGAAAAAAAACCTTAAAAATCATGAGGAAATATTTAACCATGAGTGACAATCAGTAAGTATTTTGAACAGGATGAACCACACTTTAATTACTTGAGATAGTAGAATACTTTAATTGAAAAATATAGTAAAATAAACATGTTTACAATAATAAAAGATATAAATAAAAAGAAAACCAAAGTAAAAGATCAAAGTTTATGAAAGAAATAATTGTCAAATTTGAAAATAATAAGCAAATGGAATGTCTAGATATAAAACATATATATACTTATTAATTAAGAAACAAATGGACAGAGCAAATATTAGATTTAACAAAGCTAAATACAAAATTCATAAGCTGAAAGACAATTTGAAGGTATGTCAATAGGTAGAGCTGAGAAAGATGCAGAGTTGCAAAATTTGAATGCAAGATTAAGACATATTCAAAATAGATCTAAAATAATTTTGGGTAGAAAGAATAAAGAGGAAAAGAAGTACTATTTAGTATAACGACAGGAATATATTTTAAAAAATGGTTCAAGAAGCACAAAATGAAGGAGATGATAAGCTAAAATAAACACAAATGCAATTATACCACAGTGAAACTGTATCCCTCACCTTCTCCTTCAAAAAGAAAAAAAAAACAAAAAACAAAGAAAAATCTAAAATTCATCAGGGAAAAAGATATATACGAAGAAAGAACATTTTTTCACATCAGGATCAATAAAAGCCAAAGGATATTACCTTCCAAGTGCTGTGTGAAAATAGCTTACAGTCAATAATGGTTGACCCAGATAATTACCAGTTTAAGACTAAGGAATTAGGAGAAAAATTTCCATACAAAAGATAGAGGCAGCTTAGATCTGTACAGTATTATAAAAAAACAAATTAGCTACTTCATTAAAATGTGAATTGAACCCAGTAGAAAAGATAATAGCCAAGCAAAAAGTAAACAAATTTTAAAATATTTTGATAACTTAAACCAATATTGAATCTAAATTCCATAATCAAAACAGCAAACTTAAAATCAAAGTAGAACTCAAAATACAGCAATATCATATAAGATGAATGGAATGAATGCTCAGAACTGAGGCAATATTTTTAACAATTTCAATTAAACAGACAATTATCCCTTAAAATGTAAAATAAAAAACTTACTAAAATAAACAAAATTGATCAATAATTGCCAAAAATATTAATTCAGTTTTTTAATATACCTCTAAGGGATCACCAGAGAGACAAATTCTAACAAATGTACAAGAGAAAAAATAATACTTGAAAAAGATCATAGAAGATAAAAAGAGCTGCAGCTACCAACAGGCATACATCCAAAATTTTAAAGCAATAGATTCACATAAAAATCTAACAATGTATTTGAAGTTAAATCATGCTATGTAGGGCTTGTTCTAAGAGTGCTAGCATGGTTTAACGCTAAATTTGCTACTCAAGTAATTTACTGTGTTAACACATTAAAAGGCCAAAATACTGAATACAGCAAATATGTATGGAAACTTCCTGTGGCTGTTCTCAGTCATTAGGAAAGACCAGTGACCAAAACAAACAAAATCTGCATGTGTAATGCTTTCGTTTTACTGGAGGAGACAGATACTAATAAGTCAAACAAATGAATAAATTCAACATTATGTTAAATAGAAGAAAATGGTAAACATGAAATGTGTGTGTTTAGAAGTAGATGGGGATAAAACCAAAAACACACATGCAAAATCATTGCAGGGCAAACTAAAAGATTACTAAAATGGTGCAGAAGATTGAAATATTTAGAAAAAATTGCCTGTGTTGGAAATTTCAATATTGTAAGGATGTAAATTTCCATAGTTAATGAATAAATCAATGCAAAAATTTTTCTGACAGCATTTTTCCTAGAATTTATTTATTTGTAAAATCATAATTAAATATAAATTGGTAAGAATAAAGGAAAGTATTTTGAAGAAGGAAATTTATGCAGAGTATAAGGAACTTACTCCCCGTATTATCAGTGCTTAATATAAAACTCTGGTAGTTATCACAGTGTATCAAAGGAACAAGATGAAAAGCCCATAAAAGTCACATCCATAAATGGACACTTGGCATGTGACACAGGTATATTACAAATTTGTGTGCATAAATAGTCCATGAATGTGGACATGTAATGTGTATAAACAGGGGAGACATGATCCCTGAACTAACAGAGATTATAGTTATGTTTAACTTTTTAATAAAGGCTACACTGTTTCCAAAATATGAATTCCAGTTCTGCCACTTTCTTGCCAAAATCTTAGATATTCTAATAGGTGTGTAGCAGTGTTTCACTTGTGGTTCTTATTTGTATTTCTAATTACTAAAGACATTGGCTTTTCATTTGCTTATGTGACATCCATATATCTTCTGTGATGAGGTGTCTGTTAAATTGTTGCTCCTTTTTAAAGCAGAATTTTAAAAATATTGATTTTTGAGAGTTCATTTTCTATTCTGCAGAAAATTTCCTTATCAGATAGGTACTTTGCAAATATTTTTCTCCCAGTTTGTGGCTTATCTTAGCAACATTTTAGCACTCGTTTTTGAAGAGTAGAAGGTTCCATTTTAATGAACTCCACTTTGTCAAAGTATTTTTTTCATGGGTCAGGCTTTTGATGTTACATACGAAAAAATTTGAAATCTTTCAATATCACAAAGGCTTACCTTATGTTTTCTTCTAGAAGTTGTCTAGTTTTACTTTAAGTCTATCATGCTTTTTGAGTTTTTTTTTTTTTAAATAAAGTACGAGGTATGTTATACTTTTTTTTTCTATGAACCTCCAATTTTTTCAGTACTACTTGCTGAAAAGACTTTTTTTTCATTGACATGAATTTGAAAATTTGTTAAATATAAGTGGATTATATATGTGTTGGTTTATTTTTGGTCTCTGTTCAGCTCATTGATTGATGTTTCTATCTTTGGCCATTTTTAGTTCTGGGAATTAATTATTCATATCTGTTCATTAAAAAATTTTTGATGATAATTTCCTTATGTTTTTATAGTCTTTTTATAAATTAAGAACTTAACATTTCCTTATATTTGTTGAAAATGTTTTTGATTATTTTCATTGACATATAATGAACATAGAATAAAATGGATGTATTTAAATTATACAATTTTATGTGTTGACATACATGCATACCCACGAAACCATCACACTAGTCAATAAAGAACATGCTTCTCCATCCAGCTCCTCCATACACCATTCCCCTACTGAATCCCTCCTTATTAATTCCAGCATGTTTTATTTTTTATTTTTGTCGATTCCATGAAATTTTCTACAGTTTTTTTTTTCCCCTTTCTGGATGCTTCTTTTTTCTCTTGCTTGATTGTACTGGCTAGAACCTGCAGTACAAGGTTGAGTGGAAATGGTAAGAACAGACGTCCCTGACTTGCCACCAGTCTTCAGAGGGAAACATTCATTCTTTCACCAGTAAGTATGAAGTTAGCTGCAGGTTTTTATAGATGACCTTTAGCGGGTTTAGCAAGTTCTCTTCTATTCCTGGTTTGATAATAGTTTTTGTCTGAAATCAATATTGAATTTTTGTGCCCTGTCTTTTCAGTGTCCATTTAGATGGTCATATATTTTGCTGTTGTTGATGATATTGTTACTATGGTAATTTACACTGATTGATTTTTGCATATAAAATCATATTGTATTTGTGATGCTAACTTCACTTTTTCATGATGCATTATCATTTTTATATATTATTGGATTCTAGTTGCTAAAGTTTGGTTTAGAGGTTTTGCATCTAGGTTTGTTAGAAATTTCTATTATATTTTTCTTTCCTAGTAATGTCTTTATTTGGTTTTGGTATCAGGATATCAGGTAATAATGGAATGAGTTGGGAAGTATTCCTCTCTCTTAATTCCTGGACAAGTTTGTGTGGAATTGGTATTATTTCTTTCTTAAATCTTTGGTAGAATTCACCAATGAAGCCATTTTGTACCAGAATCTGGGAATGTTTTTAACCATAAATTCAATATATTTGATAGTATTAGACTATTCATTTCATCTATTTCACTTTTTAAAACAGTGTTATTGAAATATAATGTCCATACCTTCAAATTTACCTATTTTAAATGTACAGTTCAATGTTCTTTAACATTTAGTTCTTGCCCATTTTAAAAATTGATTTATCTTAATTTTCACTTGCAAGAATTCTTTTTATATTCAAACCCCTTATCAGATAAATGATTTACAAATATTTTCTCCAATATCTGGTGTGTCTTTTCATTACTTTGATCATGCCTTTTTCACATATTTAGTTTTGAGTAATCCTTGGCTATTTTTGTCTTTCAAGTAATCTATTTCATCTAAGTTGTTGAATTGTTAGGAGTAACATTCGTAATGATTCCTTGTTATCTCTTTACTATCTGTAGAATCTCGAGGGACATTCCCTCTCTCGTTCCTGATGATACTAAATTGTATATACCCTCTTTTTGTTTTTACTGTTCTGCTAATGAATTTTATTATTCTGCTTCTCAAAGATCCAGGTTCTGGGTTTATTCATTTTCTCTATTGTTTTTGTTTGCTAATTCATTGATTTCCTCTTAGATCTTTACTAATTCCTTTCTTCCATTTACTTTATATATATATAAATATATATGTTGTTGTTGTTGTTCTTCCTTTTGTGGTTTCTTAAGTTGGAGCTGAAGTAGTTGATTTACCATTTTCCTTATTTTTTCTGCCATGGCCCAAAAACTCCTGGCAGTACATGGGTGTACCTTTAGCTTACGATCTCATTCGTTTTCTGTTTCCAAGGAATCATTTTCCTCTGTTGCCTGATGCCCACTATCTTAAAAAGAATCTTATTTATTTTGTCCATGTTTTTATTTGATTCAGGTGGAAGACTACATGTAGTCCCTGTTTCTAAATCTTGACCAGAAGCAGAAGTCAATTATTGAACACTTAATCTCTCTGAGTTAGGCACTTATTACCTTCATGTCTCTACTAAATCAATATGAAATAACAATTTTGCTTGAAGGATTTACTACTTTTAATGTTCCAGAAAAATTGCTATAGGTAATACAGATACAAATGTATGGCTAATATGAAAGTTAGAGGAAACTGAGCTCTTGAGTAATATTACTTTGACTTCAAACATGCGGTTGGTTAATTTGAATCAGTAGTGACAAGTCAGCTTCAACTGAAATCAAGTAATTGTCAACAACCTCTTTACTTGTCAACAGAAGGAAAGAATAAGGCTGGAAATAAAGTCACATTTCATTTCTATCCTTATACCTTAGTCCGTCTGTTGACAGGCAATTAGGGCCATTCACAGTTTTTTGGGGGTTTTTTCCTACATTGAGAAAAGGAGACTATTAAGTGCTCCTGCTATAATTCAGAGACACCAGAATTAAAATGGTTTTATTTCTATGGGTTCCTGCGTTTGAAAATTAAAAATAAATTTAACTTTTCTCCTGAAGTGCTAATATTTAAGTAATTTCTGTTCATCCTACTACCATTTCCTGTATGTTATATGGCTGAACATGAATCATATGCATGATGATTTGTTTAACAAATTTAATTAATTGCACCATGTTTATGAATTTACCCTATCTATTAGAAAAGTGGATTTTTGTCCAACGTTGCAAACTGTGCTTATTATTTTTCCTTCTGTTTTAGTGACTGAGGTTCTTTGTCAATGCAATGCCCTCTGCCAGTGACCTTGAAAATATCCTTTCCATTATTTTCTGGAATCTTGTATCTGTTATCTGTTGTATTTTCTACATCTTTTGGACTCTCTCTGTTAACTTTTTATTGTTTTTATTTTCTGTGATTCTTTCTTCACATCTGAAAACCAGTTCAATTCTCCTATTTTATAAAAACACTACCTGCCTGTTCATTTACCTCTACCATAATATCTTTAGACATTTCCTTAAATTTTAGATCTTGGAACTCAATTCCTCCTGATGCCATGTTTACTAACTTTCAGTTAACTCCTTAGTTCTATGTAGTCTAAATTCTGTCTTCTTTACTTTAGTAAAACTTCATAGACAGAGGACGGCAACACCTTTTATGTTGCCAAATTTAATAAACATATTTAATCCATTTATTATTAGGCATTTCTGCTCCATTGAGCACATTGTATATTTACTCATTGACATTTCTCTCCAAACCAGAAACACTGGCCTCAGTAACACTGTTAATATCCAGATTGTGACTGAAGTATCATGCTCAAGTAAATTGGAGGAAATATATCAAATAAACTTAAGTAACTTTTATCTACAGAAATTTTAAATACCAATACAGACAGAGATATTACATGCAGAGACTCATCAAAGAATATAAAACATTTTTTGAAAGACATATGAAAATATCTTTTCTTCACAACTTGAGTAATGCTGCCTTTCTCTTTTTTCATTTTTTAAAATAATTCTCAGTATTTTAAGTATATTAGTGAGTCTGTTTTTTAGTGCCAAGCTTTGCATACGTATTCTCCTTCTTCTCACTCTTTTCACTCTCCTACAGAGACGCCACACATTCTTATTGTTTCAGCATGCTCCTCACCTTATGAATGCATATCTCTAGCTTTGGTGTTCAAACTTGATAATCCAAGCTCAAATATCAGTTTGCCTGCTGGATAACTTCCTTTGTGTGCCTGTAGCTGCATCACACTTAATAACTTGAAAACAATAATTTTAGTTTTCCCCAAATTTGATCTGCTTCCTGTATTCCCCTTCTATAATAATGGCACCCAAAACAACCCAGTGATCCATACTAGAAACCTGGACATCATCTGAGACATTTTACATTCCTTTAGAACCTACACATTCTGCAAGTAATTAATCACAATATGCAGTCAATATTACTTCTTAAATTGTTCTTAAGAGAGGGTTGGCTAGCAAGATGAAAGTCAGTCTTTTGTAATATAATATGGGAGTGACGTTCCTTCAATATTGCCATATTCTAATGATTAGAAGCAAGTTACACAAAGGAAGGAATTTTTATAAGAAATTATTTGGGTGGCATCTTAGAGGCTTCCTGCCAAACATTCCAGAAAATGTGAGGGTTTTGAGACACATACTGGGTTAAAGGATTATTATTATTATTAAGTTTGGTTTGGAGAGTGCAACTTGGACCCAGGGCCAAAGCGGTTTATCTACTCTATGGACAGAAAGGAGAGGAGGAAAAAGCAAAGCTGCTGATGACAGATGGTTTTGCAGTATTCCCAAGAGACTGGCCTATCAAAGGACCCAGTAAATTCATTCCCCCTTCCGTATAGAGGAGCAGTTTAGCAATAAAAAGAAGGAAGAATATTTCCCTCAGTAGCTGAAGCAACTTTCTCATTAGAAGGTATTCAAATAGAGTGAAAAATGTTTTTTCCTTGACATCTAAAAGTCCAGATGTAACAACCATATTATCATACAGGCACCATTATTGTTTTATGGAATTAGTAGATTAATCTATCAATCTATTAGTAATTAATAGAGCTATACTGAGATCTCATCATTTCTTAATACCTTTTAACAAGATGTAAAATAAAAATTCCAGCTTTGGAAAATTGGTAGTTTCAGTTCTAAAATTTTCTTTAACAGATCATCATTTCATATCAATGCCCAATTTTATATTTGTTAATATTGAACCGAGACACAACCCTACCCATGCATCAGATGTGGACACTTTACTGTCAAAAGTGGTATTATTATTAAACCATGGACTCAGTTGCTTATCATAAGTTTTAGAGGCTAATGTTTAAGGTGAAAAATTTGGTAACAAGAAGGTCCTTGCACTGCACCAGATATCAGCTGACCCCTAATTTACTTCTTATTTCTCTGTTGTTATATCTTCAAATAAATCCATATTGATGCAGAAACTCTAGATTCTATACACATCAGTGAGAATTTGTTTACTTTCAGCCACTCGATTTTATAATGATCTTAGGATCACATCTAACTTCAGGTCCAATTATTTTATAGAACGATAGTGATCAGTTATTCAACTCTCCCACCAAAAAAATACAAAGGCATTGATCGAATCATTGGAGGTGAGATTTAGGTTAGATATGATAAAGAGCTTCCATATGTATGGACTGGGATGTCATTTTAAGTTTTAGAATTATTTACCTTGAAATCAATCAGAAATAATATAATATATAACATTTGAGAAGACACTGATTTATACTAAAAATTCTGTAGTTATCTTGTTTAATGTTTTAATGATTTTATAATCTCTATATAGTAAACTATGGACTAATTTATCTGTTTGGCAATGACTTTCTCTCGCTACTTTTCTCAGCCTACCTGCCACACTTTGCCATCAGTCTCTCATTACTTTACATATTTCTTCTTTAAGTCAAATGCTTTAGTTTTGCACAGTGAGAAACTACAATGTGTTGAATGTAATTTTACTGTATATTTTCCAGCAAGGTGTTGTAATTTCAAATTTAAAATAAATATATTTCGACAATTATATGCCAGATAAACAGTCTGATTCCAGATGGTTTAAACAAACTCAATAGCACTTTTTAAAAAGTCAGATTGCCCTGTGCAATTGAAAATCTGTTGCTTAATTTTGTGGTCTAAGATAGCAAACATTACAAAATTCCACTAATTAACAATTATGTATGCATGATTATAAACAAGAATACAGGAATGGTGTTTTAGCAATGTGTCTTCTTAATTTTATCTTTAATTAACTTTGTGCATTACTTAAGTCAAATAAAATCCTGAAAAGACTGTCCAGAAACAATTTGTAGTATATGTGTTATTTCTACACAGCAGTATATATTTCTATATATCTCTATGTATATTTCTATATTGAAATAGATAGATGTTGCTTCTACTTTTAAGAAATAATCAGTCTAAGAAATGCATAATTGACTAAATTTCTACTTTCAACTACTGTTCTAGGCACTGGAAATATAGAATGAATCAGAAAAGCTCAGTAACTCTAAGGAGTTTACATGTTAATGAGGTAGAAAAATGTAATCAGTAAGTTAAGAAGAATTTTTAGATTATGATAAATTATGCAGGAAATAAACTGAGTGATGTGATAGAAAATTATGCACGTGGGGAAGGTTTATATTGGACAGGGATATCAGAAAAGATGGTATGTAACTGAGGCCTGAAGATAAGAAGGACTTAGTAATATTACAGCAGGGAAATGAGCATTTGAAGTGTGCATTTGAAGTATGACAAAATGTGCAATAGATCTGTTGTCAATGTGATCAAGGGGCAGGGAGGGAGGTGGCTGGCGTCTTGTGAGCAAAGAAGAAAGAGGGTGAAAATAAGATTGAAGTGTGAGCAGGAGAAACCTACAAAATGAGCACACTAATAGTATTAGGTAATTCCACATATTTTCTGTGTATATTTATTTTCTAATTTTTAAAAATATTTTTACTGGAGTATAGTAGCTTTACAATATTGTGTTAGTTTCTACTGTACAGCAAAGTGAATCAGCTATATGTATACATATATCCCCTCTTTTTTGGATTTCCTTCCCATCTAGGTCACCACAGAGCACTGAGTAGAGTTCCCTGAGCTATACAATAGATTCTCATTAATTATCTATTTTATATATGGTATCAATAGTGTATATATGTTATCTTTAAATTTAGCTAGTTCAATTCCATAGAAGCTTGCAAATCTGTCATTTCAAGATAATCACAATGATCATTTTTTTGGCCTAGGTTTTAGCTCAAGTAATGAATTGTCCATGGTAAGTCTTTCTGCCCTATAAACTAGAATATTAT
Source organism: Neophocaena asiaeorientalis asiaeorientalis (assembly GCF_003031525.2). NCBI lineage: Eukaryota > Metazoa > Chordata > Mammalia > Artiodactyla > Phocoenidae > Neophocaena > Neophocaena asiaeorientalis. Next base: position 1,538,862 of record NW_020185316.1, on the reverse strand, counting down.
TAAATTTCTATCATCTCTGGTGCTTATTATGTGTCAGGTTCTAAAATAAGGTCCATATTATATTACTTAATCTTTATAATAAAGCATATATAGAATCTTCCTGGTTTTACAGTTGAGAGAACGAAGGATCATAAAGTTATGCAGAACAAATGGTCTGCACGATTCTGTGTTATATGCTCTCTCTATTGCACAATCACTATTAACATTTGATAGCTCTACCAGCCTTCCACTTCGCCCTGGATTCCTGGTCTCTCTAGGTTCCTGGAATAAGTTACTAGGGAAATATTTCTGGTATCTAATTTTCAAAATTGTAGGCAACTGTTGATTCCCACATAGTAGCAAAAAATAACTCACAACTAGCTCAGAGAAGTTTGTTTTCATAAAAATAAATATGTATAAAGCACCTCTCCACATTGTACTATCACTGGCTGTCACCTCTGAATTCAATTTATTCTTTATCACTATAACAATCTAAATTTCACCATAAAAATTTAAATCTCATAATAAGAAATGGACACAGATATACTGACATGGAGTGGGGAAAAAATGAACACATCTTCAATGAAGGAACTAAATTCCATCTACTCCAGTAAGTTCACCTAGATGTGGCAACCTCTAACATTTGTTTGGACTTCTCTTAGGACATTTGTTGGTATTTGTGTTGAATTAAGTTTAATTATATTGAAGTGTATGAATACACAGTTTGTCAGATATGTTTTAACGGCTATACTAAACAGCACACAGGTCGGGTTCACTTGGGTTCACTTGGTAGAGTAGGACAATAATAACTGCCTGTGATTGCCTACGTAGGTAACTCAAGAGAAGGGCACAAAGTAATAGATATTAAAAAAACAGGGTCCAGCCAGTGTTTTTGTTTAATGTGTATACACTTAAAAATTGCATTGCCATGTACCAGTCTTAAAGCATTTGAACATGTAGTTGTAAAATTATATTATTTAAACAGAATCAAAAATATAAATTGCCAAGTACTTCCATAATATTCATGAAGAAAGTTTTTCAAAATTATAGAGATAACCTAAATTAGTGAAATGATAACCATGTTCATGGGTAGGAAGAATTAATATGGTAAAATTTTCATTTTTTCCACAAAACAATATATAAAATTAAGGCAATTTCAATCAAAATGCTGAAAGCTTTTTCTTGGTACTTAAAATGTTGATTCTGGAATATGTAGGGAAAAGTAGAAGAAAAAGAATAAGTAATCATGCTTTAAAGAAGTATAAGTTTACAGAATTTGTCTTATCAGATAATTATATGTACTATCAAAGTACAGTAATGAAGAAATGTGGTATTGACACACGGATAGAGAAATAAACCAATGTAACACATTTAAGACATCATAAACAGGCCCTCATATATATTGCAGATCACTGGAAAAATCATGATACTTTCATGAAAAGGTGCTGGAACAATTAGCTATCTACTTTAAAAAAGTAACAGCAATAAATAAACTGCTTTTATTATTTTGCTTATTGCTTATTTAGGAAGCAATAAACTACTTTTAAAAAATATTTTCTCCAAATACAAAAATTCAGTTACTAGAGATTAAAGAATGATGTCAAAATAATAAAGTTAGAGCTTTCAGGAAAATAAAGGTAGAATATCCACATCACCAGACAGATAGTTATGTATTTCTTAAGTAACACATAAAACAAGAGCAACCTCCAATGATTGTGGTCCTTATAAAAAGAGGAAAACCTGTACACAGACACACAGGTGAGAAAGCCATGTGAAGATGGATGAAGACATTGAATAATGCATCTACAAGCCAAGGAATGACAAGGTTTGCTTGCAACCACCAGAAGCTGGAAGCGGAAAAGAAAGATTCCTCTCCTTGAGCCTTTAAAGAAAGCATGGCCCTGCCAACAGCTTGATTATAGACTTCTAGCCTCCAAAACTGTGAAAGAATAAATTGCTATTGTTTTAGGCCACACAGTGTGTGGTGCTTTGTTACAGCAGCCCTTGGAAACTAATAGAGCCACTGAGTGGCATTTGTAGTATTCTAAAACTCCCCACATATTGACGCCAAGTATCTTGCAAGGTCACTGTTTAAAGACTTTTGTAGTTCTTTCGACTTCCCCCATTTCATTATGATGACTCATTTAGAGTAATATGCGTCTTCATTTATTTCCTTAAACTTCAAGTCGCCCACTTTTAAAATATTTACTTATTTCTTTATCATAGACAAAGAACCTTATTACTCATGGCAGAAGCAGAAGGCAGACTTCACATTTGAGCCAATTACCCTTGGCCTCCTGCCCACTACCTTCACCCCTCAACAAGAGAGTGACACAGATGGGCCTACACAGACTCCAGCACAAACAGTGGGCTGCATTGTAGGAAAGGAACACTGAGTGTGGGGGGAGTCACTGCTTTTCTAGTGAATGGTAAGCAGACCATGCTCTTTATTCCATAGAGATACTGCCTTGTATAATTACTTGCTGTAAACACAAAGCTGAGAAATAGCCCAGGTAAAGAACTGTTAAGACCTTGTGTTCTTGGCATCCCAATCATGAGCATGTAGGAATGCTCGGGGCCCATGGCATATTGTGTCCTTTCTAGTGTAGAAGAGTGAAAATCTCCCACGGGGAATTTAAGGACCACTGTGGCTTATAGGTAGAGAAGATAAGACACAAAATGAAGGTGCCGGTTTCAAGCCACCACAGTAGAGGTTTTTTTCTGAAGAAAAATCTTAGGTCATGCCAAATCAGACCTATACCCAGAAGTTGAAACATAATGCTCTCACTCTATTGTACATTGATCAAAAACTACACCTGAGATACAATATTCACTCTGAACGTCATATTTTACACTAGTGTATAATACATTACATTAGATTTAAATGGTTGAAAAAAAGTTCAAAGAAGAATATTTCCTGACATGTGAAATTCAAATTTCAGTGCCAATAAGTGATGTTTTAGTGAATACAGTCATATTTATTCCTATAAGTATTATCTGTGGCTGCTTTCCTGCCAAAACGGCAAACTTGTGAACCATAAAGAGACTACAAAACCTAAAATGTTTACTATCTGGCCCTTTATAGAACAAGTTGATGAATCTGCTTGTACACAATGGGGTAGGGGTTTAGCTCTATTGGCTAAGCCAAACACCAGGCAAATTAATAAAAGGAGCAGCAACTTATAGGATATGGGGGAAGGGAGTGAGAAGGTTAGGAAATAAAAAACAGTTAGGAGAGCTTTGAAGCATGGAAGTAAAGGGGTATATTGGCACATCACCAGAACTCCAGGTTAAGAAGGCAAGGATGAAGTCCGTTCAGGAAACAAGCAGCCAAAGCTGTCCAGAGAACTCTGGATGAGCCATGACGCCCTCTGCTGACCACTCCATGCCTGTGCGCCTGAAACCCTTTTTGTTTTGTTTTGTTTTTGTTTGTTTTTTACATATTCATGTATCTATTCTTTTTCAAATTCTTTTCCCATTTACGAAAACTTTTCTTAGTGAGATTGGAGGCAGGCGGTAGGTGGAGAATATGAGAGGGTTATTTGAGAGGGTTACCTGAGATGGGTTTTAAGTAAGGATGGCAAGATAGTTTTCACTGAGAAAATAAGGCACATGATAATATCTAAATGAAGTGAAAGAAGCTGCACTTATTTTTTAAAGATCCCAAATGATGAAGAAATGTTTGAGACCATTTGTAAAACGTGTTAGGCTGTCAAATGTGAGGATATAAGCCAGTATTTTTGTGAAGGTATTGAACCTATCTCTAGGAGTACCATTTCAACTGCTGAATTAAAACATTAGGCACAGCTTTTATTAGAAACACAGAAAATGCATTACTTCACAAGTGATCACATTCCCTTTGAAGTATTTGAATAGAGTTTAATTAAAAAGTATCACAATTAGGTCTTCCCTGGTGGCGCAGTGGTTGGGAGCCCGCCTGCCGATGCAGGGGACACAGATTCGTGCCCCGGTCCAGGAAGATCCCACATGCCGCAAAGCGGCTGGGCCCGTGAGCCATGGCCGCTGAGCCTGCGCGTCCGGAGTCTGTGCTCCGCGACGGGAGAGGCCACAGCAGTGAGAGGCCCGCGTACCGCAAAAAAAGAACAACAACAAAAAGTATCACAACTGGATAATCTGTAGTCTCTGACACTAAAATTATTATCATGCAGAAGATGCAGGCATACCTTTTGGAAGAAATTTTCTCACTACATTGCTTAATTTTAGCCATTTTCCCCTCAAACTTCTGGCATTCTAACACAATAAAGTAAATAATAAAGATAAAGGAAAATTTTAGTGCTGAATGGACTTAATAGTCAACAACAAAAATGCATTACAATATATATAAATCAAGTTTCAGCTAAAAATATGTAAAGGTTTTTTGCCAAATGATCATTTAAAAAATCATTTTTGAATTCTTCATTGCTAAGACAATTAGGTGTTATTGACAATTGTAGGATTAAGTCAAGCAATTTGTCCTAACAAGTGAAGATTATAGTTGAGTATACATTTTGCTGTGTATATAAACCATGTAACCCAAAATATAACTGCATAGAGTATCTAAAAGAAAAAAATAGCAAATACCATATAACAAATTAATACTTTATATAGGTATAACTAATTACTTAATAAATATTTTTACAATATAGTCCAGGTGGTTTACTTTGTTCCCTTACCATTTTCTTAAAGATTACTCACATTAATTTTTTGTATTAAACAAACCCTTAACTAACTGATTAACTGTCAAATTTAGGGCTTAAACAATCAATGCAAGTCTCTTTTACAGTAAATTACTTTCTACCAGGGACTAAACCTACTGTTAAAACATATACGTTTTTATGAACCGTCCATATAAGGTGTTTGGGAATCACATGGCCACTTAATTCCACGGGATTGAATAACTAAAGGACATACAGTTATCTCTTTTTCATTGTTGTATTTCTTTTTTTTTCTTTTTGAAATGTGACCATAATATTTTTACATTTTGGAAGTGCCCGTAAGGGTGTTCTGAATCCCTTTCTATCCATAAAAATGGCTTCTCTGTCACTCTCAAAACTTATTATGAAATTCAGTAATATATGGAAATATTTTGTATATTTCAGAGGAAAGTATTATTTTATATCTTTTTTCTAGGCTCTTCTACCACAGATAAGTTACTATATATAACTCAAAATTTTGTAAATCGATTTTTTCCTTCTTGCATGCAACTTATTCTTTACTCTTTGATCATCTTTCATTTCCCTGAAGCATGTTCTATGGCAAATATAAGTAGCTTCTCAAATTTTTTTCTTATTTCAAATCTGAAGTTAGTATTAATAGATAGACCTATCTCTCTGTCTCTCTGTGTGTGTGTGTGTGTGTGCGTGTGTGTGCATGCATGTGTGTGTGTCTTACCTCGCTAGAGATAAGGCACTGGATATATTTACACAATTTACTCATGTATATCTCATAAAACAAACTTAACTAAAAGGTAAGGCAAATTAACTCATCAGAAGAGCATGTTAAATAAGGCCAGTATCTATACTGAGAAAGTAAAATATAACATGATCATGATATGGGAAAACTTAGGTGACGAATATAATTTTGAAAATGCAGTCCGTTAAAAAGTAATTCATCTTAGGAAGGCTAGGAAAATATGGAGAATAGACACTAATATTTTGAAAATAACATTGAAAATTCAATTTTAGTGTATAAAAGTAAAAAATGCTATTGGTTTATAAAATATATTTCACAAATAAACATACATGTTCTTCCTATATTAGGCTTTTTTCTCCCTCCAAATAAAAATGTTCATTGTAGCAAAAAATGCCACAATATAGTGAGGTGTGGCTTGTCAATAAGACCCCAATTTTATTAACCTGCCCAAAATAATAATGGTCTTAATGAGTTATGCTGAATTTTTTTCAGTCAACTATTTAAAAATCTTTCCCCTAAAAATGTTATTATGAAATGTGTTACAATATGAGAAATTCATGGATTACATGAAACACATTTTTCCAGGTAATTCATGATTTGAAATTTATTCTAATACTTCTTTTTCATTTTATTATGTTATTATGAAAGGAGATAAAAATAGTGATACATTTTTAAAAGACTATGAAAGCAGTGGTACAATCAGATTATTAAATTGGGTTCTGAGATCAGACAAAAATATATTGAAAGATGCCTTTATCACTCACTAGCTATGTTACTTTGAGCTTCAGTTTCCTTATCTCTAAAACGTACAATAGTAGTATCTTATTCATAAGAATGTTTTGAAGATTTAATGAATATTGAAAGTTCTTATCTCAGTAACTGGTTCACAAGGCTAAATAATGTTTAATGAATGATACTGTTTTCATTAGCATTATTGATAATTAGGATCATTTAAGTGTTATCTTCCCATTCCTTTTCTTATTGGAGCTCAGTTTGCCTTATTAGCATATATAATTGTTAATTGTAAGATAATATTCCTTTTCTTAATGTATGGTAGCCTAATATTCATTTTAAAAATTTCATCTGAAAGTGAAGAGACAAGTGGTGAAAACTATCTACTGCCTGTGTAGCTATGGTCTTATCTTAGGTCAAGGAGGAAAATGTGAGGCTCCTTTGTATATATATGACAGAGAAACCTGGTCTTTCATTTCTCCATGATAGTGTGAGAAGAGATGATTGTGAAAGGAGAAGTGGAAGGAAAATGACTCCTTAGTTACACAGCACTTTTGTGGAGCCACATTTGTCACTGGTCCCTAGTTAAAGCCTCTTCAGAAGGTCCATTTTTCACCCCCAAATTGAACAGTTTCAAATTGAACACTTTCCCTGGCTCACTCTCTCTCCATGCTTTGTATGAAGATCTTGCATCTGACGTTTCAGGTGCAGAGCATTTTTGCTATGAATAGTGTTCTTTGTGTATTCATGCCAGAGGCTCATATATTTATGATTATTTTTCTTTCCTCAATCACTGACCAAAAAGAGAGCCAGACTCTGATGAATGTCAAGTAACTCAGAGATATGAATACCAAGTTGGCCTGAGTGACTTGAGAGAGATGAATTATTGAACATAAATGGATCATGTCAGCAAAGAATTGTGACTGGAATATGTAAGAGTTTATGCTCTTTTTCTTTTTTAAGTCATCAGAAATGGGAAAAATACAGATATGATGATTAAATTATACATTTAAAGAGGAACCATAAATAATTATGAACCAAATAAAATCAACACCTTACTAGTACTTCTGAAAAATTAAAATGTGGCTGTCAGATGAACTATACAGCCTGTTTACATCTAATTTTATACAAATATTTAAATATTGACTACGAGTCACAAGGTATTTAAGTCCCATGAATAAATAAGACATACACAATCAAATGGAATATAAATTTATGTATATGAAATAGGCTTGCTATTCTAGTACAAATTATTTGGGTTCTTATTACAGTATATATATAAATGAATAAACTAGAAAATAATTGCCATCTGGTAAAATGCATTATAGATATATTTATTTTAAATACATTTTTATTCATTTAGTCCTTACTAATTAGATCAGTGTTCTCATTCATTAATTTGATAAAGCACACATATAATTTGCTGGTATATTTGGGATTTTTAAAGTTCTGTTATTGATTATCTCATTTTAGAGGATGATGCAATAAAAGCTAACTGCTAACCTATTTCTGGAGAATTTCCTACATAAATTATATCTCATCACCAAAGGAAAGAACTAGGGAGAAAAAACAGTATTTAAAAGTTGATAAGGATAACTTTAAGTGAATAGAACTGCTGGCTGAACTGGGTGAGACTTGTCTGTACTTTTCTTTTTAAAATTTATTAGTTTCTATTAACTTAGTTGCAGAAAGAAAGGAAAACCAATTGAACTAATAATAGCTATGTGCCAGTCCTATAAGTGATTCCTTGAAAGAGAAAACAGTGAGCTGCCAGCTCCTTCTTCTGAAGTAATGGCCTTGGGAAAATTTGATCATTATGGAATTTATGCAGTCTTCAGAGTTAAAGAGTCTGGAGGAGGCAGATGATAAACATTCTGAGGCATCATCGCAATATAAGGCTGCTAGGGTTGCCTTACATTTACCTTGTTCAGAGCATACCTGAAACCCATTCTCTGACTACCCTTCTCAATAAGAGGTGGGGTCTTCAGTGGCTTAATATGGCCAATAAATTATATAGGGAGCTATTAATAACCATATTCTTCATTAAGTACATCCATCCACAGTGGGAAATGGACTTGAGGGCAAGACCAAGTGAAAGGAACAAGGGAGTTGGCACCACTTATTTACCCCTTCCTTCTTTGACAATTATATTATTTAAGCTGTACTATTATCACTCAGCTTCACCCTTACCCCTCCCCTCAACCCAAACATAACTTCTCTAAGTGTATGCTGCTTTTGCTCAACTTGACTTGGATAATATATTTTTCTAGTTAACTTAAAGGTTATTCTGTAACAATCAAACACTGTGTAAATGACATTCATGTAATGGTGTTAAAGCAGACATGGCTTATTCTTAAGGCAGTAGGGGAAGATCATTTCACTCAAGTCAATTTTTTCTTAGAGGCTCAGCTGAGTAATTAGAAGGTTAAAAAGGGCCATGTGCAGCATCTTGATAGTCTATAAAATTACCTTAATTCACTATTAGAAAATGCAGGAGCCTATACGAGATCTTGGATTTCAGAGTATCTCTGTCTAGTAGAACTTTTTTGCACTGACGGAAAGATTACCTACTCTGTACTGTCCAGTACAATAGGCACTAGCCATATTAAGTTACTGGGCTCTTGACATGTGTGATTGAAAACTGAATTTTAAATTTTATTTAGCTTATATTGATTTAAAATTAACTTTAAATTGACATAGTTGGCTTTTAGATTATAAATATATGTATCATATATGTATATATGATACATATATATATAATTTTAGGCTTACAAAAAGTTTGCCAAATAATTCCTATAAACGTCATACCCTAACGTTGACATTTTATTTAACCATACTACAATTTTCAAAATAAAGCAATTAATATTGGCATCATACTGTTAGTTAAACTAAAGTCTTTATTTACATTTTATCAAGTTTTTCACTCATGTTTTCCTATTTTTGCTCTAGTATCCAATGTAGGCTTCCATATTGCATTCAGTTGTTACTTCTCCTTAGTCTCTTCCATTCTGTGTCAGTTCTCAGTTGTTCCTTGTATCCTTGAAGAATACTGTTTAGTTATTTATTTGATAGAATGGCCCAACATTTGGGTATATCTGATGTTTTCTCTTAATTAGATTGATTTAGGTTATGCATTTTTGGCTAGAACACCACAGAAATAATGCTCCTTCTCAGTGTATCACATCAGGGAATACATGATGCTGATACTTATTTACCTTGTTCAACTGGTTAAGATGTCTTCTATAAAACTTCTTCACACTAAAGGTATTATTTTTTTCTTTCATGATTAATAAATATATTGGGGGAAAATAACTTGAGAATATGCTAATAACCTATTTTTCCTCAAACTTTTTGTGCAATAGTTTTATCACCTATTTATTTTAATCAGAATAAACTCATAGACATTTATTTCATTCTATGAGTTATAATTCAGTATTATTGTCATTTATTACTTAAATTGTTCCATCATTGGCCTTTGGGAGTAATATATACAAAAGAACAAATGATCTATTAAATAAGTTGTGCAGTTATGTGATTGAATGACTACTATAAAAGTCAAGTTTCAAGCTTTTTAATATTTAATACATTAAACATTTAAAATTACTATTTAATAATTTTGAACCTGTATAAATCAATATTTTGAAATTCTCTAAAATATTCAAATATTGTTGAAATTTTAAAAATACAGTGGGATTTTGAAGATATTTTATAAAATATCTCATTATTTTACATAGGTGGAAAATTAATCTCAAAATGAAAAAGTAAGTGGTGAAGATCATACAATTGCAGAATTAGAAATAAAAATAAAGATGTTGGTTTTGATCGGTGTCTATAATAATAACTCCATCTCTTTTTTTGTTTGTTTTTGTTTTTTTTTTGTGGCGGTATGCGGGCCTCTCACTGCTGTGGCCTCTCCCGTTGTGGAGCACAGGCTCCGGATGCGCGGGCTCAGCGGCCATGGCTCACGGACCCAGCCGCTCCGCGGCATGTGGGATCTTCCCGGACCGGGGCACGAACCCGCATCCCCTGCATCGGCAGGCGGACTCTCAACCACTGCGCCACCGGGGAAGCCCTCCATCTCTTTTTTTTCCACTTCCTCTTCCCTTTTTTTCTTGCTTGTTTTATCTATTGTCTAATTATACATATACCCATATACATAAATGCATAGATTGCTTAATATCTAAACTTTTTTCAAAATTTTATTTTATTCAGCCCTAAACTAGGTACCCTAATATCCTTTAAATACTTTTGTCCTTAATATATTGTTTATCTAAGTGGTGTGTTATTTTCTTTTTAGTAGTTAATCATAATTATTTGCTTCTTGTTTAGGTTGCAGGCATCTTTAAGGCCTAAATAATTTTTTGCTATACTGCAAAGGAATTTTTGGCTATTGCAGTATAGCAAAAAAATTAGAAAGTTAAACTCCTTTATGGAGTTATCATTTTTGAGTAATAACTCAAGGCTGGGAAAGCCATGGTAAAATGGACTCGAATTGGGCATTTATACAGGTAAGCATGGAATTTGGGCAAAACATATTTGTAAAATTTGGAAGTAAAAGGTAACTTATAACAAAATATCATTTAACATCTATACTATACTAAAACTATCATAATAGTATGATTATTAACTCCAAGTTATATTTACCAAAATACAATAAAAGCAAAGGACAAAAAGATGTGAAAGTGACTTTACATATAAACTGTTCAAAAATTATGTTTTTTTTAATTTCAAAAATGTGATATAAATTAAATACTGATGTGAATACTTGGAAACTATTCATTATGCAACTTAGACAAGCAGGTGTATCTACCAAAAAAACACTGACTATAAGAACATAGATTATTGCAATATATATTTCTTTTCTGGATTAGTATAACGTTTAGAGATCACATTTTGGTGCCAGGCACCTTTATGATGCTCTTTTTTTAAAAAAAAAATTTATTGGGGTATAATTGCTTTACAATGGTGTGTTAGTTTCTGCTTTTTAACAAAGTGAATCAGCTATACATATACATATATCTCCATATCTCCTCCCTCTTTTTTTCTTAACATCTTTATTGTAGTATAATTGCTTTACAATGGTATGTTATTATCTGCTTTATAACAAAGTGAATCAGCTATTACAATGCTCTTTGATCTCAAAAGCTTTAGAGCTGAAAGGATTTGGAAGTTGTCCTCAGCAACTGCAGAAAGCTGCCATCTTATTTGATATCCCTTTGATATTTGGCCTCTTTTTAGTTCTATGGATTCAGAAGTCTTTTGGGGTCATGCATTAGTATTCAGTGAACAATGCTACTGTCTTCATATATAGAAGAAAATATTTTAGAATATTTTTAATACCAAATATTTTCTTTAGTTCCAAATTATCAAAAATCCTATAAAATTTAAACTAATTTTCTTGTCCACCTTTTTTTCCTTCATCAACCTAGAAACAGTATAATAGTTTTCTGTCCTAACTCCAGTTTTGTCACAATCCCAAGCAGAGGGATTTAAGTTTATCATTTTTCACCAAGTAAATGGGGTAATATAAATAAAACAAAACAACAATAATGTAAGAACAAAATGTCAATAGCTGAGCAAATTTTCTCCCTTAGTTTTATTTCCCTAATTCAATTGGAACTCATAAAAGTTTCTATAAAATGAAAAGTCAAAATGAAATAAAAACTTTAAATTGGTTTATCAGAATTATTACCAAAGTCATCATTTCTTTTGATAGAGTCATTAAAAAGTGGAATAATAAATAAAATGTAAGCTTATTTGAAGAGTGCTACTTATTTTATTTTTGTAAAGATCTGTTTTCTCTAAGAAATAATCAAGCCTTTTTAGGATTTCTAAGTAACACAATATTTACCAATGCTAGCCTTACTAAGCATAATGCTTAACGTTTTTAAAGGTAGAAAGATAGAAGTTATATCTTTATTTTTAATGAATATGAATGTCAGGAAAGATGACAGCATTTTAAGCATTACAATAAGAAAGAGACAACTGCTTGGTCAGAAGTATTTTTCTGCATAAAATTCATGTCTTAGGGCTTCCCTGGTGGCGCAGTGGTTGAGAGTCCGCCTGCCGATGCAGGGGATGTGGGTTCGTGCCCCGGTCCGGAAGGATCCCACATGCCGCGGAGCGGCTGGGCCCGTGAGCCATGGCCGCTGAGCCTGCGCGTCCGGAGCCTGTGCTCCACAACGGGAGAGGCCACAATAGTGAGAGGCCCGCGTACCGCAAAAAATTTTAAAAAATTAAAAAATTCATGTCTTAATTTTCTCCTATGCTCTTCTCAAAAGCTAAACGTACAACTGCATGCCAATCTACTTCCCGTTATCTGATTATACATTCTGTCTACATAAATTTGCTCACAACCTTTCACCAATTGAATATTTTTACTATCCTCATTGTCAACCAGATCATAAAAATCTTATACATTATAAATTAACTGCACATTTAAAAATATTTGAATTCTGTAATAAGCATATAAAAAAATATGTGTGGG